>NC_051331.1:8293685-8335223 GCF_015220235.1 Choloepus didactylus
CGCAATGAATGGATGACACAGATTTCTTTGTCATGGATGTGCCGTTGTTGCATTGACCCCACACTCCGCAAAGACATGATTTTGGCGATGAGGCAGTGGCTGCCTCTGGGGGGGCAGCGGGGAGGGGGTCACCTGCAGGCTCCCCCCTCTTTCTTGGGCCGAGTAAAGCTAAGGGGGCGCTCCCCGTACAGTTCCTGTTTACACGGCACGTGTGTGCTTTATAACAGGGGCGGCCGGGGGCGGCTCACACCCGCTTAGTGGGCCAGGAATCCGGGGAGCCAGGGGCTGACACCATAGCTTGAAATCGGCCAGAAACTGGCAAGCACGACAAATGGGGGCTTTTCTCCCTGTTTTCCCGGGACAGCCCATTTATCAGCACATCACGGCGACTCTCTCTACAGGATGCTCAGTAAACATTATTTTTCAGCCTGAAAAACATTCCCTTGGAAAGCAGAGGTTCTCTAGCCAGGCTGCCTCGGTGTAAACCCCACTCCCCCACTATCTACCTGATCCGGGACAAGTTGCCGTCACCTCTCTGTGCCTCAGTTTCCAGCTCCTTCTGCATCTCCTGGAAACATCTAGAAACGACTCTTCTCTGGCTCATCCAGACCTCCTGAACGATCCACTCTGCAGGTGGGACCCAGAAATCTGCATTTTAACAAGCACCCCCCCCCCCAAGGAGATTATGGTTTTCACACTTGAGAACCAATATTGTATTTGTTGGAAAGACTAAATCCGTTCCATGTAAATAGGAAGTCCTTAGAGCAGTGCCTGGCTCTGTAGCCCCTCCTGGGTAAGCATCTGCTATAATTGTAATTGTTTCTGTGCTAGGAAAAATCAGGCAGCTCGGTCTCTTTTTTTGGGGGGTGGGGGGTGTCTGGCTGCTCCCCCTCGCCCCACCTGGCGGGGTTCTGGGTTTTTGCTTGCCTGTCTGCATCAGAGATGCCAGGGAGCCAGGCCACGTCCTGGCAAAAGGTTATCTCTTAGTCCGGGGCGCGGGAAAGGTTGGGGTGGGGGGGCCGTGCCCGGCTCCCCTCTGCTGGGGGAGATAGTGGAGGTCACACGGCTCCGTGAGACGGGGAATGGGAGGGCTAGGAGGTATAAATGGGGGGCTGCGGAGGCAGCAGATGTACCCAGCCTAGGAAGCTGCTTGGCTGTGCCCTTCGTGGGTTTGGGCTGGCTCTGTCTGGCATGGCCAAGCTCCCGCTGCTGCTGCTGCTCCCCTTGTTGGCACTGGCTGGGGGGCCGTGGCCAAGGGCCCAGGCCCAGGCTGCACCCTACGCAGTCAAGCTCTGCGGCCGCGAGTTCATCCGAGCCGTCATCTTCACCTGTGGGGGCTCGCGGTGGAGACGGTCGGACGTCCTGGCCCACGAAGCTATGGGTAAGCCTGGGGAGGTGGTGGTAGGGGGTGGGGTGCAGCGAGATGAGGCAAAGGACTGGGGAAGTGGGGTCCCTGACCCACCACATCCAGCCCGGGAAACCAGCCCAGCCCTCCTGGCCAGGCAGAGGGCTCCGGGAACAGATTAGCCGAGCTGCAGAGCTGGGATGCGGTGGGACGGCAAGCCCTCTGCAGGGGCTAGAAGGCAGAGAACTGTCTCTGAGCATCTGCTAGGAGTCAAGACTTAAGCTAAGCAAGCCTGTGCTTGCACAACTCCAGGGGGTGCCATTCACCAAGAGAAGGCAACGTTGAACTGCTTTCCCACTCTTTGGGCCTCTTTGTTTTCCTTCCCTTCTCTGGGCCTCTTTATCTGCAGAATGGAAAGCCCAGTCCTTGTTAAAATTGCATGGTTGCATCCAAATGAAAAACGACACAGGCCCAGCAGGAGAGGGGGCTCAGCAGGGAGCTGGGGGGGGGGCTAGTTTCAAGAGAGTAGGGTCAGCAGAGATGCTGCCTGAATGCAAGAATTCAAATAGCAGCGCTACAACTTCATAGCGGTGCAGTTTGTACAAGCCACCTGCTTAGCTGTGCCTTGATGCTCCCCTCTGGAAAGTGGGAGTGATAATAACGGCAACCCCCTGGGGAACTTGACATTGAGTGAAACCAAGGAGTTAATCTGCTAAAGCGTTTAAAACAGTGTCTGCCACACAGGAAGTGCTCAATAAACAATGGAGGCTATTTTGAGCACTGATAGCATGCCCAACCCTGTTCCTTTGCTTTTGTGAGTATTGACTACCGCTCCTTATCAAACACTAAAAGGTAGGAGTTATTCTTTTTCCCACTTTGCAGACAGAGAAATTGAGGCTCAGAGAACCAAATCCTGTTGCTCACCATTAAAACTCAAGAGGCTTAATTCACGCTTTGTCAGCCTGGCTCCCAGATGCAGGCTCTTAACCATTGGGTCGTCAATAAATAAACAGCAAGGAAAAAACAATGACAAAAGAGGAGAGTCAAGTTCAGAGAGTTTGAACAATCTGCCCTTCAAGGCCAGGGCCAGAATATGAATCCAGACCCGAGTGGATTCAAAACCAGTACCTCCGAGGCCACATCACAAGAAGAGAGAAGCAGGCGGCCCAACCAGAAGCCAGGACTCAGAGCATGGCAGAAGCCAAGTTCCCGGTGTTGACTCTCCCCATCTTTTGCAGGGGACACCTTCCCGGACCCCGGCAGCCTGGCGAGCGACCTAGAGGAGACAGTGGCCTCCAGCGAGTGGCTTTCCCTGACCAAGCCCCCCCAGGCTTTCTACGGGGGGCAGCCCGGCTGGCAGGGCACCCGGGGGGCTCTGCGGGGTGGCCGCGACGTCCTGGCTGGCCTCTCCAGCAACTGCTGCAAGTGGGGGTGCAGCAAGAGTGAAATCAGCAGCCTCTGCTAGTCCTGGGGAAGCTGGGCAGGTGGGGAGACCTGCACCTGTCCCGGCCTTGCCGTCCACCTGTCCGGAGGACACCTGGGCACTTATCTCTTGGCCCGCAAACATCCATCCCTGCTTGGTCTACACGGACGCCGAAGTCACCCAAACCGGCTCCATTCTACCCCAGTTCCACTAAGACCCTACCCAGCCTGGCCCTGGCACCCTCCCGCTCTTTTCTGCTTTCCAGCCCTTCCGTCCCCCTCCAATTCCCCCTGCCCCAGCTCCAAGGCTGCGAAAGCCCGGGGATCTCTGAACAATCTGTCGTGGGGGGGGGGGCGCTGTTGAGGGGGGATGGGGTGGGTGCTGTGCGTCAGAACCGTCCCCCACCCCAACAATAAAAGTTGCAAAGGACCCTGCAGCGTGTGTGTGGTGTTGATGGGGGGCGGGGCAGGTTTCGGGGCGCTCCCCCCTCTCGCGACACCCCCAAGCCTCCCCCCCCACTCCATGCCCCCCCCGCCCCCGCCCCCGCCCCAGCCCGCGGCGCCGGGACTTTCCGCGGCGGGTAAGGGGCGGGGACGCGGAGCGCGGGGGGCGGGGGGGCGGGGGGGGAGCTCGGGGCGCGCCGCCGCCGCCGGGGACGCAGGATCCGGGGGGAGAGCAGCCGGGCGGCGCGCGCAGGGGGGCCCGGGCGGGCCGGATGGGGGGCGCCGGGCGGGGGGCGCCGGCCGCCGCCTTCTGGAACCTGCTGCCGCCGCTGCTGCTGCTGCTGCTCGTCTCGGTACCCCGGATTCGTCCCCAGGGTGAGTCGTGCGGCGACCACGCGGAGCGAGGGACGGAGGTCCGGCCGCGGCTCTGCCCCTCCGCGGGGTGGGGTGGGCTGGGCTGGGGGTGGGGGGGACCGGGAGAGGAAAGGACCTGGGAAAAGGTGGGGGGGCAGCGAGGTGGCAGGCAGGGCCGGTGGCGTGGGGTGGGGGCTCCCGGGGAGGGAACAGGATGTGGCTGCTGGAAAGGACAAACAGCAACTGCCGCTGGCAGAGGGCGCGGAGGAGTTCTGCCCGCAGCCTGGGCAGGGGCGCCCTGCACCCCGTTTCTACTGCTGACTTCCCTAAGGGGCCTCCCCCCCCAACGCCCCCCACAGTTGGCAGAAGTCCCGCGAAATTCACATTCTGGAGAGTGGGTGCAGCTGGGGGGGGGGGCTTGAACCCCTTCCCGCTCCCTCCCCAGGCGCCCCCCGGCCGCTGCAGTGCCACCTTTTTGGACCCTTGGGGGACCTGAACTGCTCGTGGGAGCCTCTCGGGGACCTGGGAGCCCCCTCGGTGCTGCACCTCCAGAGCCAGAAGTAGTGAGTATATGGGGGTGGCTTGGAGGGCTGGCCACTCAGGTCCCAGCCGACCCCGGGGCTGGGGGGGACCCAGGAGTCCTGCTCCCCACCAGCTGTCCCCCCACTCTCAAGCCCTCGAAATCTGGTTTCCTTCTTTTCCTTGCTGTTGTGGCCCTGGGCCCTCTACTTCCTTCTGAGCCTCGGGTTTCTCCCCTATTAAATGGTGGGGATACTAGAACCCTCCTCCCAGGGGTGATTCTGAGGAGTCAATGAGTTAAGCATCTGGCAAGGAGAAAATGTTAATAATTAGGAGCTACCAAAAAAAAGAAAAAAATAGGAGCTTTTTTTTAATTATTATTATTGCTGTGTGACCTTAGGCAAGTACCTTAACCTCTCTGAGCATCTGCAAAAAGCATTCAATCCTTCAGCAGTGCTGCCCTGGACCCATTGGGGAAGGAGGCAGAAGAGAAGGCCCTGGCCTGGTGGTGGTGGGGGGGGCACAACTGAGGGAAGAGGGTATTCCTGAAAGATTGTCACCCGTGCAAACACCTGTTTCCAACTTCTGCCAAGGGAAGGAAGAGTAAAAGGTGCAGCAAAAGGTGGGAGCTGGGAGGAGGGGCTGGTTTTAATCAGTGAAGGGTGGTGTGGGGAGGGTTCTGCAAAGGCCCCATTTTATTTCATTTTGTTTTTTAAAATGAGGTGACGTATATATAACACAAAAGTCACCATTTTGAAGTGCATCGTTCGGTGGCATTTAGGACATTCACGGAGTCGTGCAACCACTACCTCTACCTGGTTCCAGAACATTCTCATCACCCCAAACAAAAACTTTGTACCCTTTAGGCGGTCACTGCCAAGTCCCTTCTCCCCAACCCCTGGCGACCCCCAGTCTGCTTCTGTCTCTAGGGATCCGCTGATTTAGGACATGTCATATAAATAGGATCACACAACAGGTCACCTTTTGTGTCTGGCTTCTCACGCTCTGCAAAATGTTTTGGAGGTTCATCCACATGGTCGCATGGAGCAGAACTTCACTCCTTTTTATGGTTGAATAATATTCCTTTGTCTGGATGGACAGCATTTCATTTCTCCTTTCATCCCGCTGACGGCTATTTGGTTGGCTTCCACCTTTGGGCTCTTGTGAGTAACGCTGTGATGAACATCCATTCAAGTTTTTGTTTCAATGCCTCTTTTCAGTTCTTTGGTGTGTATTCCCAGAAGTGGAATTGCTGGGTTGCACAGTAATTCTGTGTAACCTCTCCAGGAACAGCCTGACTGTTTTCCACAGCAGCTGGAGCCGTCTCCATTCCGTGAGCAATGCCCGAGGGTTCCAATTTCTCCACATCCTCATCTACTCTTGTCCTTTTCTGTTATTTTTAAGAAAGCCCTGCTTTGAGCTTTTGAAATCCAAACTTTGGGGGTGTCCTCGACTCCTCTTTCTCTCACCTGCATCTGATCCAGCAGCAAATCCTATTTTGGCTCCACATTCTACATTATCCACTGTTCCGATTTGCTAATGCTGCCTTTTCACAAAACACCAGAAATGGATTGGCTTTTATAAAGGGGGTTTATTTGGTTACAAAGTTACAGTCTTAAGGCCATAAAGTGTCCAAGGTAAGGCATCGACAATAGGGTACCCTCACTGGAGGATGGCCAGTGGTGTCTGGAAAACCTCTGTTAGCTGGGAAGGCACGTGGCTGGCGTCTGCTTGCTCCCAGGTTGTGTTTCAAAATGGCATTCTCCAAAATGTCATTGTCAGCTTCAAACAGCTGTCTTCAAAATGTGTCTCAGCTGCAGCTTGCAGTGAGCTCCTTTTGTCTGAGTTTATATAGGGCTCCACTGAACCAATCAAGGCCCACGCTGAATGGGCGGGGCCACACCTCCATGGAAATACTGAATCAATAGGTTCCAACCTAATCCACACTAATACATCTGCCCCCACAGGATTGCATTAAAGAATATGGCTTTTTCTGGGGGACATAATATATACAAACTGGTATATCCACAATCTGGCCTTTTGTATCTGTCAGGATTCACCAGAGGAACAGAACCAAGAAGACATATGTATGTGTATATATACATTGAGAATTATTATGAGGAATTGGCTTGTGTGATTGTGTGATTGGCAAGTCTGATTTCTAGGCACCAGGCTGGAAATTCAGGAAGAGTGATGTGGAAATCTTTAGTCCGAATCGGTAGGAGAGGCCAGGGAGGAGTTGCAACTACATTCTTGAAACTCTCAGGTCTCCCACCTGATTAGATCAGGCCCACCCACATCCTGGTGGGGAATCTCCTTTAGGTAAAGTTAACCAATGGTGGATTCTGATCCCCTCTATAAAACACCCTCCAGCGTAACATCTAGGCCAGTGTTTGCCCAAAGGACTGGACCCCATAACCTAGCCAAATTGACCCTAAATTAACCATCACACCCTTCTCCCCACTTCTTGGCACCCAACCTGGTCCAGCTCCCATCTTTGCTCACTGACACCAGTACAGTCACCTCCCCCTGGTCCAGCTCTTGCCCTAACCCCCATAATCTGTCCTCCCTGCCTCAGCAGCCATAGGAGGCCCATGAGTCATATCAGTCCCTCCTCTCCCCAGAACCCTCCATAGCTCCCACTTCACTCAGAGCAAAAGCCCAAGACCTCCCAGTGGCCCACCAGGCCCCTGCATGACCTGCCCTGCCTCCTCCCTGCCCTTGTCTCTCCCCACTCTTCTCCTCTCTCACTCCGCCCCCACCATGCCGGTCTCCTCCCTGTTTCTCAAATCCACCAGGTGGGCTCCAGCCTCTACAGGTGATTCCATCTTCCTGCTATGGTTTCCCCCGGGTACTCCATGGCTCCTTTCCCCCCTCCTTCAAGCCTCTACTCCAATAACTCCTCATCCTGAACCCCCTCCCTAAACTAGCATCATCTCTCCCACCCCCATCATCATACCACATCTTCCTCACCTGGCCTGAACGTTCTTTCCTGCACCAACTACCATGGCCTCAATTAGATATTTACATGTATATGCAAACATTAGCTCCACTGTTTTCATGGTGGTGGTGGTGGGGTGTCCTTGTCTATTTTGCTCCCAGCTCTATCCCCAGCTTCTAGCACCGGACTGGCCCCATGAATATTTGCCAACTGATTAGCTCCATATACATAAATATGTAATCGATAAATATCCTAATTAATGCTGCTTTAAGCACATCCCATTCCCCTCCCCCTGGGAGCCCCTTCGGCAGGTACTTTTATTGCCCCCATTTTACAGAGGAGGAAACTGAGGCACAGAGAAGTTAAGTTGCTTGCTCAAGTTCACACAGCTCTGAAGCAGCGGAGCCGGGATTTAACCCAGGCAGGGTGGGCTCCAGCCTCCACACGAGCCCAATGTCCCCCTACCCCCTACCCCTGTCCTGGCATCTCTCCCCACAGCCAACTCAACAGAACCCAGACCGTGGCTGTGCCCGCCGGGCAGAGCTGGGTGGCCATTCCTCGGGAACAGTTCACCACGTCTGACAGGCTCTTTGTCTGGGGGGCTGTGGCGGGCGGGCTTCTCTGGCCACCGGTACCCGTGAACCTGGACACCCGAGGTAACCTGGGCACGGTGGGGGTGCCGCATATGGGATGGGCAGTCTCGGGGCCCAGCTCACTGCATCCTGGCCTCCCTTTCCCCAGTGAAGCCGGGCGCCCCGATGCTGGGCCCTGACATGGAGTTTTCTGAGGACGAGCCCCTGGAGGCCATTATCCACTGGGCACCACCCGTGTGGCCATCCCACGGGACCCTGGTCTGCCAGTTCTACTACCGTGGATGCCAGGAGGAGGCCTGGACGCGGGTGAGTGTCAGGGTCCCTGTCCCCCTTCTCATGCTGGGGAGGGCCTGGGAGATCACCCCCAAATTAGAGACCCAGCCCAGGCTCAGTGCTTCACCCTCCCTGGAAGCCAACTGCACCCCACATGAAAAGCTTTGTGCATGTGCCTCGTTCAGCAAAACAACCCCCCCCCAAAAAAAAAAATCTATAAATTCCATGCAATCCCAATCTACATCCCACTTGGAATTTTTTGAGAAACCCAATAATCAAAGCTACTGACATTTCCAAGCACCTGTTGTACATCAGACCCCAAGCTAAGCTCTCTGCAGGAATATTCTGCAAAACCCTCCCAACCTCCTTACACAGTGGAGACTTTTAAGATCTCCGTTTTACAGTTGGGAAAGCAGAACCTCAGAGAAGTTGAGCAACCCTCCCAAGGTTGCACAGCAAGAAAGTGGAAAGCAACTCCTGGGCAGCGGGGCTCCAGGACTGACCTGCCCCTGGACTTTGAAGTCACAATCCAGAAACTACTGGCTCTGCTTCTGCTCATACCTCATTGGCCAGAATGTAGTCACATGGTCATACCTGACCACAAAGCCACCTGGGAAATGTAGTCTTTGTTCTGAGCAGCCATGTTCCCAGCTGCCGTGGCTCTTGGCACAAAACGCCGCAATACAGAGCAGAGTTGATGTCATCATGCTTACCGATGGAATTCAGAGCCACGGTCGGCAGACTTTGGAATCCGCCTGAGAATGAATCCCAGATCCAACACTCACCAGCTCTGTGGGCTTGAGCAAGGTGCTTCTCCGTCCTGGGGCTCAGTTTCCTCCCCTGTAAAATGGGTATAGTAAGAGATAACACGTAGCTCTACCCCTCGCCCCACCCCTCTCCCTTATCTCTCCCCCAGCTGGAGCCAGAACTGCAGTCCACATCCCTGATGCTTGTTGAGATCCAGAACCTTGAGCCAGCGACCAGCTACGACGTGTCTGGCCGCTGCCGGATGGTAGAAGAAGAGGATTTATGGGGCGATTGGAGCCCTATTCTGAACTTCCAGACCCCACCCTCCGGTGAGGATGTCCTGGCTTGCCTTCAAACCCTTGTCCCCAATCCTGGAAGCCTGGCCCATCACACCCCTCTCATTTGTCCCTCTACCCCTTTCTTCCTCTCCACCAGCTCCAGAAGATGTGTGGGTGTCTGGGAACCTCTGTGGGACACCAGCAGGACAGGAACGCCTGCTTCTGTGGAAGGTAAGCATGTCAGGAAACCCCAAGTAACAATGATGTAAATAAGACAGAGGTTATTCCTCTCATGTAAAGGGAATCTGGGGGTCAGCAGGCTGAGCTGGTGGGGCAGTTCCATCATTTCAGGCTCCTTCATCATGCTGCGCTGTCATGTTTGATGTGTTGCCTCATTATCCAAGGTGGCTGCCTGAGCGCCAGCCATCGAGCCTGATGTTCAGGCAGCAGGAGTAAGGGGAAGCTAGGGCACAGCTCCTTTCTTTTAAGCAACCTTCCCAGAAGGATCACACGACCTTTCCACTGACATTTCATTAACCAAGGCTTAGTTACACGCCTAACTGCAAAGGGGGTTGGGAAATGTGGTCTTTCAGCTGGCCGAGTACTCAGCTAAAAACCAGGGTTCTTATTCCCATGGGAGAAGGAAGAATGAGCATTGGCAGGCAAAGCTGGCTCAGCCTTCAGAGGGCATTTCCGAGGAAATCCTAGGGTGGCACACTCTCTGAGCCCGGAAGGAAGGGAACAGGGATCCCACGGGTCCTGGACTTGCAGAAAGCACCCTCTCAAAGGGTTTGGAGCAGACTTAGTCAGAATCCAGGCCTTGCTTCCCCTGAGACTATTTCTGTCTTTGAGCCTCATTTCCTCCCCCTATAAAATGGGCATGTTAGCTGTGCTACCCTCTTGGCATTGCTTCAAGGCTTCAAGAAGAGAGCTCCTGGTACAGCCCTGAGTACAGAGGAAGCTCCTATAAATAACATCAGCTACTCCCGGGAGATCCAAGCCGCAGGTGTTCCAGACAAGGGCAGCAGATGTCAAGGTCGGGACGCAAGACTGGGGCTCATCTCAGCAAACTATAGCTCAGTGTGCCAAGGGCTCGGAGACTAGTGTCAGAGGGGGGCAGGCAGGGGTGCAGTCGTTCTCATTGATTCAAATCTGTGCTGAGCACCTACTATGAGAAATACGGCAAGGAACAAAACGACAGGGTCTGTGCCCCCTTGGGCAACACAGCCTGGTATTGTTCATTTTTCTTTGCCTCTAAACCTTTTATTTTGAAATGACTTCAAACCTATAGGACAGTTGCAAAAAATAATAATACAAAACCTACACAGGGAACGCCTACATGCACCTCCCAGATACCCAGTCCACCAGTTTTAACATTTGCTACATTTGCTGTATCATTCTATCTATCTATCTATCCATCCATCCATCCGTCTGTCTATATCTATCTATGTAACTATTTTCTTTTTATTAAAATTTCTTAACTTTTTATTTTGAAATGTGTTCAAATTTACAGAACACTTAGAAAATATTGCAAACCCTACACAGAGAATTACAATATACGCACCCCCCACCCCAGACACCCAGATCCACCAATTTAAACTTTTTGCTGCATTTGCTGTATCATTCTATCTCTATATATGTCCATCTGTCTGTCTATCTATTTATCAATCCGTTTTCTGAACATTTGAGGATATGTTGCAGACATCGCACTCTTTGAACACTTCGTACTTCCATGTACATTTCCTAAGAAAAAGGACTTCCACTCTGTGACCACATTAAGTGCAGTTATCGGGTCCAGGCAATTTAACATTGATACAAAGATGACAGTCTACATTCCAATTTTTTCACATGTCCCTTTGAGCCCTTTCTCCTCCCTTGATTGATGTCATCCAGGGTTATATATTTCATTTAATTGTCATTGTCTCTTTAGTTGTTTCTTTTCTTTTCTTCTCTTCTCTTCTCTTCTCTTTTCTCTTCCCCTCCTTCCTTCCTTCCTTCCTTCCTTCCTTCCTTCCTTCCTTTCTTTCTTGTGGGAACATAGAAATTTTCCCATCTCAACCCCTCTCAAGCCTACCAGTCAGCGGGATTAATCACATTCATAATATCACGGTGCCCTCACCACCTTCCGTTACTAAAACTTCCCCATCTCCCCAACAGAAACCCTACAGCCACTGTGCATTAACTCCCCATCCCCCCTGCTCCCAGACCCTGGCAACTTGTACTCTAATTTCTGTCTCTATGAGCTTGCATATTCTCTGATACTGTTTTTGTGGTTGCTGTGGGGCTTAGATTTAGCACCCTAAATCTCTAATGATCTCGTTTGCTTTGATACCAACATAACTTCAATAGTACATACAAACTATGTTCCTATAACATCTATCTGTTTTTTAAGCATTTGAAAGTAGTTTGTCTAGCAACACTACTTTTTTTAAAATTCAGTTTTATTGAGATATATTCACATACCATACAATCATCCGTGGTGTACAGCTGTTCACAGCACCATCATATAGTTGTTCATTCATCACCCCAATCTATTTTTTGAATATTTTCCTTATACCAGAAAGAATAAAAATAAGAATAAAAAATAAAAGTAAAATAACACTCAAATCACCCCCCCAATCCTGCCGTATTTTTCATTTAGTTTTTGTCCCCATTTTTCTACTCATCCATCCATACACTGGATAAAGGGAGTGCGATCCACAAGGCTTTCACAATCACACTGTCACCCCTTGTAAGCTACATTGCTATACAATCGTCTTCAAGAGTAAAGGCTACCGGGTTGCAGTTTGATAGTTTCAGGTATCTACTTCTAGCTATTCCAATACACTAAAACCTAAAAAGAGTTATCTATATAGTGCGTAAGAGTGTCCACCAGAGTGATCTCTCAATTCCATTTGAAATCTGTCAGCCACTGAAACTTTATTTTGTTTCATTTCATTTCCCCCTTTTGGTTCAGAAGATGTTCTCAATCCCACGATGCTGGGTCCACATTCATCCCCGGGAGTCATATTCTGCATTGCCAAGGAGATTTACACCCCTGGGAGTCAGGTCCCACGTAGGGGGGAGGGCAGTGAGATCACCCACCGAGTTGGCTTGGCTAGAGAGAGGCCACATCTGAGCAACAAAGAGGCACTCAGGGGGAAACTCTTAGGCACAATTATAAGCAGGTTTAGCCTCTCCTTTAACAACACAACTTTTGTTCTTAGAAAACACTCATAAACCTCTTCCTATGTGCCAGGTCCTAGCCAACACACTTTTTATTAACCAGCTTTACAGATGGGGAAAATGAGGCACACGGAGATTTTCCCAAGTCACCCAGCCAGTAAGTGGCAGAGCTGGGACTCAAATCCAGGGAGTCTGGCTTTAAAATACTCTCAACCCCAGTGCTTCCATTTAATAACACATGCATTGTAACGTTCCCTTTCCTGTTCTGAAATGAAACACATGTATGCACATGCTTTAAAAAATATAACACAGCGTTCTAATTGTAACATTAAGTATAAAACAAAGGGGAAATAAGATTACTGCATAATGGCAAAATATACAGTTCACTGGGATGATAAAAGTTGACTTAATCTTTATAAACCCAATAATGTGGCTTCAAAATCCTAAAACAAAAATTGACAGAACTGCAAGGAGAAATACACAAATCCGCAACCATTATAGGTGGTCTTAGCACATCCCGCTCTGTAATCTCGTAACAAGCAGACAAACAAACAAACAAACAAGTAAAGCTTTAGAAGATTTGAACACATGCTTAACAAACTTAATTTAATGGATTTACACAGGAAGCTTCAGGACATGCACTCTTTTCAAACACAAACCAAACATTTATCAAAATCACACGTCAGGACACAGAGCCAGTCTGCGAGGATTTCAAAGAGCGTGAAGTGATGTGCAGGGAATATTGAAATATTCTCATATCATAATACAGATTGTGCTGGAAACAACCTAGAAAATCTCCATAGCTTCAAAATTTTAAAAAATTCAGTGAATATGAAATCCTGGCCCCCCAAGACTTTGCATTCTTACATAAAAGGGAGTTTGGCTCTAGGATTGGTGAAGATGATTAGACATGTTTCTCATCTGTGAGTTTCTGATGGAGATGACATTCAAAAGTCACAAGGGATGTGGGACAACATTTTTGTTTCCAGGACTTGTAGCATCCGTGGCTCTGACCCATCTAAAACCAACACTGAGGCAACTAAGAATACCCACAAATTTTCAAAAAGTGCCCTAGAGGGTACCCTCCTCTTTGTTGCACATCACCACTCCTCTGTACAACAGTGGGAATTTTGACATTCCTAAATCACAAACTAGAGTGAGACATCTGCAGCACTTGTTTCAGGCACACAATTAAAGGGTGCACACAAAAAAAACCCACCGGCCATGATAAATAGTATTTTAATGCAACACTTAAAAAAAATCAAATTGGTAAACTATAGCTTGTTGGCCAGCCTCCTGCGTTTGTAAATAAAGTTTTATTGGCACGGGGGCCAGGATTTAGGGTGAGACGAGTGAGTGCAGGATTTGATCCTGTCTTTGGTTATAATGTTGATATTTTATTTATTGTGGATTCTTTTGCTTTACTTTTGATTTCTTAAAATATACCTCGATTACTTGGCTTTGGGTGCCCTCCTTAAATTTTGCAGCTGAGACAAGGGCCTCACTCACGTCCCCTTTGAATCCCTTCGTCACTGCTGAGGACGGAGACTTGGTTTTCTTGTCTGTAAAATGGAGCCAACAAAAATACTTTACTAAGTGGTTTGTTGGGTGACCTCCGCGAGGCCCCCAGGATCTACCTGGAAAGTGGGAGCCATTAACCCCTTCTTCCCCTCATCCCTCAGGCCCTGGAGTCCTGCGTGCAGGTGAGCTACAGAGTCCAGTTCTGGGTTGCAGGGCAGGACCTTCTCCAAGAGGGGATCCCCTGCTGCAGCTGCCCCATCCCCAGCCAGGCAGAGCGGGCCGGGGTGTCTGCCGTCAACGCCACGGACCGGGAGCCCCTCACCAACCTTTCTTTGGTCTGCTCGGGTAAGAGGCTGTGGACTTCCGTCCGGGCAGTGCCCTGGAGGGGCAGGAGTGGGTGGTCCTGGGCCGGCAGCTGAGATGTGTCCCCCACCCTCTGGTTCCAGGCTCTGCACCCCGTGACGTGGTGGTCAGCAGCGTTGCTGGGAGCCAGGAGCTGCTGGTGACCTGGCAGCAGGGGTCCAGGTTGCTGTTGGAACACGTAGTGGACTGGGCTCGAGACGGGGACCCCCCAGGGGACCTCAACTGGGTCCGGCTCCCCCCTGGGAAACTCAGCATCCTGCTGCGAGGTGAGGCCCAGCATGCCTGGGTTCCCATTCCCGCTGTTGAAGGAGGGTAGACTGCTGGGTGGACTGGCAGGAGAACGTGTCATGGTGAGAGTATCAGTCATTCATGCAGCACCGATTTGTCAAGTGCTTCGTTCTGGGCACTGGACCACAATGTCAGCAGCAAGGATCTATTGGGCATTTGCTCTATGTACTCAATCATTTCTTCATTATAAAGTAGGTTTCTACTATCATGCTCGATTTTCAGCTGAAGAAATAGGCCCAGGGAGGTTAAGCAACTTGGGAGGGAAAAGCATGCTGGAGACAGGGAACAGCCAATGCAAAGGCTCTGAGGCAGGAGTTGCCTGGTATGTTAGAGGGACAGCAAGGAGACCAGTGTGGTTGGAGCAGAGTGAGGGGGGAGAATAGGGGGGACAAGGGCAGGGGGCAGGTTGTATAGGGCCTTGAAGGCCACAGTGAAGACTTTGGTTTTTACGCTAAGTGAGGTGGGAGCCATGGAAGGTTCTGGGCAGAGGAGGTATGAGACTTGACTCAGATGTTCATGGTCTCTGTTTGGCTGAGGTGAGGAGGGAAGACTGTGGGGGGTGAGGGTGGGAGCCTGGAAACCAGATTGAAGGCAACTACGCTGGTCCAAGAGGGCGATGAGGGGGGGCTGGACCAGGTGGGGACCAAGGAGAAACTGGGGAGACTCGGAGCACAAGTTTTGGGGGACCCATTTGGATATGTTGCATCAGAGATGCTCATCGGTGTCGGAAACCCCAGACCTGGGGTCCTGCAAATAGTTCTGGCCTGGGGCTTGATATTGGGGTGTCGGTTCTGATTAAGACCACTTGGGCAAGCTTCAAAAGGTATCGGGTGAGAGATTTTAGGAGGCAGTGCTGAGGTCTCTGGATATTTGTGAATGAAAGAAAAGGAGCCCCCAGCTCTGGAAAATTGCCAGTTGAGGAAGGTCAGGCAGGAGCAGTAGGTGTTGGGGAAGGACTTCAGGAGCCCCAACTACTCTAATAGCCCTGAGGGGGGCTCCACCCAGCTCCCCCTTTCTGACCACCCCTGGGAGCACATGCATTTTCTGGCCTGAGGGCTTTTATTGATGAATGAAGCATTTTGTCTGCGTGGGGTGCAGGGCTGGGTGGGGGGATCAGAGGGTGTGGGGTGGGTGGTCACCCAGTTCCTGCACCCCCATACTCTGAGGTGCATGCTCTCTGCTGCCCCCAGAGGTCCCCAGTAGGATCGAGCCTTGGTTGCTCCCAGCGGGAATTCTCCAAAAAGGACCCTGTACCCTCTAACTTCCCACCCCTGTTTCACTTCTCCACCGTCCTACTGGCTTTTCCGGGGTCACCTTCCAGCAAAACTCCTGACAATCAAGTCCTTATCCCAGGGTCTCCTTCTGGGGACCCAAATGAAGATTCCTGCCAAGGTAGGTGGGGGGCGGGGAGCCAACTTGAACGGGCTTTCGTTCCTCCCCCATCCAGGGAATTTCGAGAGAGGGGTCCCCTATCGAATCACAGTGACCGCTGTCTCCCCCAGGGGCTTGGCCCCTGCCCCTTCCGTCTGGGGGTTCGGAGAAGAACTAGGTAAGAGGCGGGGCTGGTGGATGGAGGGTTCTGGAACCCCCAGTAGGTCTTGACATGTTTGGCTTTCTCTCCAGCACCCCTGGCGGGGCCAGTGCTTTGGCGACTGAAGGACTCCCTCCCAGGGACCCCTGTCGTAGCCTGGGGAGATGTCCCAAGGCGACAGCTCCGGGGCCACCTCACCCACTACACCATGTGTGTGCAGAACGGAGCCAGGGCCCCCGTGTGCATGAATGGTGAGCTTCTGGGCCTCCTGCCCCTCCCTCAGCCCCCCAAGACCCTCCCGGTCAGCCTACCCCATCCCCTGCCCCCAGGGGGCGCCCTTTAGCTCCCCGTCAGCCCCTAAGGGACAATAACCCTCCCAGCCATCAACCTAATAGACTGTCAGCCGTTAAAAAGGAAGACCCGGGTCGATATTTATTGACATTGAAAGATGCCTGTCATATTTCATTAAGTGAAAAAGACAAAAGGTTCACAAAACGCCTGGGTACAGTTGCACTTTTGGAAAAAAGAAACCCAGCCGGAGCAAAGCACATTCACCATTTATGGACAATTTCCCCGCAGTGCCACCCAGGATTATGTATGATTTTTATTTCTTTTTTTCTTACCTCTGGGTATTGGCTGAGTGTTTACTCTAAACACAAATTTTTTTTTTTTTTAAAGGAACATTATTGTTCTTTTTCTCACCCCCTAAATATAAAAGTTATTTGCGCTTGTTACAAAAGCTAAAACATTCGAGGGATATATCACCGAAGATATCAGCGTTCTTACCACTTCACTGATACTGACAATGCAGCCTTCTGATTTTTATATGCGTATCTATAGGAGCCATGTGGTTTGTGGTTTGTTTTTTGTGTGTGTGACAAAAAAATTTTAACTTTTTATTATGGAAAAGTCCAAACACACATGAAAATAGGGAGAATACTATAACAAACCCCTGTGTACCCAACCCCCAGCTTCAAGTTACTAGCTTTTTGTGGATCTTTTTTCAGTGTATTTCCGCACCCTTTGTTTTTCCCTAGAATCTTTGATGCCATTTCACTCCTAAGTTCCTCAGTGCCTTGGCATTTATCTCTAACTGAAAAGGCCCTTTCTTGTTTATTGTGGCAAAAATCACAGGATATAAAATGCACCATGATAGTTTTTATCATCTCTGTACTGATACAGCCTTAAAAAAAAAACACACATAATCACATTGTTATGATTGTAAAGTGTATATATATATAATATGTATGTGTGTGTATATATGTATTTCTTTTTTTTTTTTGGTAAAAGGGGTCCATGGTGTAGTTTGTTGCCTGAATTTTACGACCGCCATGTTTTGCAGCTTGATTTTTTCACCTAATGATTTAGCTCGAACACTTTCTATGACAGTACTTCTTGATCCCCGTGCATTTCCCTGTAATTCTATAACAAACCCAAAAGCCACTTCCTCTTTTGGTTTAAAAAAAAAGAAAATTGAGCCATCAGGAATAAAACAAATAAAATTAGCTCTGGGAGGCCCGAATGGCTCCCCCTTGTTTGGGAGGTCTCCCCCCGCCCTGGGTTCTGTACAGGTGGGGGATGGGGTGGGGACCCATTCGTTTATTTATGTGAATAGGTGTGTGTTTTGAGTGCCTGACCCAGTGCTGGGAATACAGCTGCCCTGGAGCTGGCTTCTTAATGGGGGACAAAATAAATTATATGTGAGCCGTGTGGGAGATGGTGATAAGTACTGAGTGGGGGAGTGAAGAGGGGAGAGGGGGGTGAGGGGGGTGCAACTGTAAATGGAAGAGGAGATCAGGACGAGACCTTTGAGCAAAGGCCTGAAAGAGGCCAGGGAGGGGCCAGGTGGAGATGTGGGGGAGGGGGTGGGGTTCCAGGCAGAGGGAACAGCCCATGCAGAGGCCCTGAGGCGGGACCCCACTGCCCCCTCCCAAACTCCCGGGCTGTGTCCTTCAGTGAGTAGCGGCGCCCGGAACGTCACACTGCACGACCTCCACTGGGGCCCCTGTGAGCTGTGGATGATGGCGTCCACCACCGCGGGGCAGGGCCCACCTGGGCCCAGCCTCCACCTTCACCTGCCAGGTAGGGCTGGCTGGGGAGGGGCAGGGGACTGCCGCCATGACTTGGGTTTCGGAACGCGGGCAGTCTTCTGGCTTGGAGGGGGTTGCTGACAATGCCTGGGGGACATTTGGGTTCTGCTAAATGCTGCTGTGGATTATCAGGCAACGTGTCTCTCGGCCTCTTTCACTCCATCCCTGACCTTTGAACCGTCACTGACATTTGACCCCGCCCCTTGCCTAAATCGTGCTCTATCAAAGATTCCCCCATCCTCGGCCAGTGGTCCACTGACAAGCCCCGCCCACCCTTAGCCCCACCCACTCAGGAGCCTCCTCACCAGAGCCCCGCCCACACTTAGCCCCACCCACCAGGAGCCTCCCTCACTGGGCCCCACCCACCCTAGCCCCACCCAACCAGGAGCCTCCCTCACCAGCGCCCCGCCCACCCCTAGCCCCACCCACCCAGGAGCCTCCCTCACTGGGCCCCACCCACCCTAGCCCCACCCAACCAGGAGCCTCCCTCACTGGGCCCCGCCCACCCTAGCCCCACCCAACCAGGAGCCTCCCTCACCAGAGCCCCACCCACCCTTAGCCCCACCCCTGCCCCTTGCTCTGCCCACCTCCAAATGCGCCTCTTCCCTTCCCCTGCAGACAACTCCCTGCGGTGGAAAGTCCTGCCGGGTGTCCTGCTGCTGTGGAGCTTGCTGCTGATGGGCTGTGTCCTGGGCCTGGCTACCTCCGGCAGGTGAGGCTGTGGGACGCTGGTTGTCTGCCTGCCCAGGCGGCGAGGGTGGAGCCAATGGTCCCGGGTGGCTGAGGGGAGGCCACGCTCCTGGACCCCATGCCTCAGGCCTGGGTGTGTCTTGCCACCCGTCTTCCCCGCCCTGACTCTGTTTCCCAATGGTCAGGTGCCTCCACCTGCGGCACAAGGTGTTGCCTCGCTGGGTCTGGGAGAAGGTTCCGGATCCTGCCAACAGCAATTCCAGCCAGCACCATGTAGAGGTGAGCAAAAAGGCGTGCCTGTCGGGGACCCCTGGGTTGGTCGGTGGGATCCTGGGATAGTCGTTGAGGCAGGGTATGGGTGGGAGGGGGGTTTGGCCTCTCAGCCTCACGCTTTCCCCAGGAGGTGCCCCAGGCCCAGCCCCTCAGGGACTTGCCCTACCTGGAGGTGGAGGAGATGGAGCCACTGCCAGTTCCGGAGCCCCCCCAGGCCCCTGCCCCACTTGATTCTGGATACGAGAAGCACTTCCTGCCCACACCCGAGGAGCTGGGTCTCCTGGGGTCCCCTAGATCCCAGGCTCTGGCGTGAACCTTACCCCAGGATGGGGGCTTCAGGCCACATTACAGGGGAGCTCATGGAGGCCTCATCTCAGCTCTGGGTCAGTCCTTCTGGCAGAAAAAGAGACTGAGGGTCAGAGTGGTCTACAGACTCATAGACGGTACCCAGCCAGGAAGAGCTGGGATTGAAGGACCCCTGCAGGGAAAGTGCTGGCCCCAGCAGGGAATACATGGAAGGACAGAGGAGCAAAGGAAAAGAGGTGCAATTGAAAACATCAGCTGTGGCTGGGAACCATCCCAGCCTCCCTCGCAGCCAGCATGCAGCCATGGACTAAATTCTCATCCACGGAACTCGAGCAGAAGAACCGTGTGCCAGCCCGGGTCTGGGTGGGCCTTAAAATGCTGGGTGGGGGCTCTCTGCCTTCCCTTTCCTTTTCCTGCGAGCTGGAACACAGACATCCTGCCATCCTGCTTTGACCGCGTCCAAGAGGAGGGTGGGACGAGAAGTGGGAAGGAGAAATAAACTTTTATGTTTTTCTAGCTCCTGGCCCTTGGGGTCTTTTTGTTACAGCAGCTCAACCTATACTCTTACTGACACCCAGTCTTCGGTTCAGCAAGACTCATTTCAGGCCGACGGGGTGTTCTAGCATTTTATTGTCAAGTATAAAGGCTTCGCCGCAGTAGGGGCCAGGGTCACAGGCGCTGGGCGAGGGGTCCAGGAGCCCAGGTGGAGGTGGAACAAGCCGGCCAGCTGGCTCCCCGGTGCCACGGCCAGTCCCGTGGGGCCCTGCCTGCACCCCGGGGTCTGCTGCTGGTTGTCCGGAGGCCGAGGTAGCTGTGAGAGGAGCGGGGCGCGGGGCGGAGGGGCGCGGGCTCACATCACCGCACAGCACTGGCACGTCTTTTGCTTTGGGCCGCTCGCCTCTTCACCCTCGGCGGGGGCACGTGGCTCAGGCTGCCGCGCAGGTACATAGGTGGGCGTGGGGCGGGCACGGGGGTTGGCGCTGGGCTCCTCCACCTGGAGCAGCGGCTGGCACTCGGCGGGCTGTTCCGGGACCCGGGGCTCTGCCAGGAGGGGTGCGGTGTCCCCTGGGGGGAGCTGGCCCCTGGGAGGAGTTGGGGGTTTTGCTGCCTCCTCCTCCAGGGAGCCTTCCTGGTTCTCCAGGGGCCCCAGCCCTCCTTCCCCTGGACTGGGCTGCTCCTCGGCCCTCGGGGGGGCACCTGCCTGGCTCCCCTCTTCTGCCGGGGAGTCCTTTCCTTCCTCTGGCTCTCTCTGCTCTCCTGGACTGAGCGTTTCCTTGATCTCCTGGCTCTCCTCTGCCTCCAAAGCCTCCTCACCTCCTTTTCTCTCCACCTGCAGCAGTGTCTCCTCTTCTTTATTCTCTGACCCCAGAGGCCCCTCAGCTCCTTCTCTCTCTGCCTCTGGCTGGTCCTCACCTCCTTTCTTCTCAACTCCAGATGGCTCTACTCCTTCCCTCTTTGCCTGTGGCTGGACCTCACCTTCTTTATTCTCGACTCCTGTTGGCTCAGCTCCTTCCCTCTCTGTCCCTAGTTGTTCCTCACCTCCTTTATTCTCAGCTCTTGATGGCTCTCCTTCCCTTTCTGTGCTTACTTGGTCCTCACCTCTTTTCTTCTCAACTCCCTCTGGCTCAGCTCTTTCCCTCTCTGTGCCTAGTTGGTCCTCACCTCCTTTATTCTCAGCTCCTGATGGCTCTCCTTCCCTCTCTGTCCCTACTTGGTCCTCACGTCCTTTCTTATCAACTCCACATGGCTCAGCTCCTTCCCTCTTTTCCTGTAGTTTCTCCTCACCTCCTTTCTTCTCAACTCCTGATGGTTCCTCAGCTCCTTTGCTCTCTGCCTCTGGCTTTTCCTCGCCTCCTCCTTTCTCCACGCCCAGTGATTCTTCTGCTCTTTTCCTCTCCACCTCCCAGGATTCCTCACCTGCGCCCCTCTCTGTCCCCAGCGGGCCCTCCTCTCCCTCCGTCCCCGTCCCCGCTATCCTGGGCCCCTCCAAGCCCTCCACCTGCAGCTCCTCCCACTCCTCAGTGAGAGTCACTCTCTCCACCCAGATGAAGGACCCCTCGTCTCCTCCGGAGCCCCCCTGACCCCCGCCCTCGGGGCTGCCCCCAGGAGCCCCCTCTCCTTCTGGGGTCCCCGGGGGCCTCAGGGGCTGCCCGCCCGCCTCCCCCAGGGCCTCCGCTTCGCTGCCCTCTGTGCCCCCCACCCCCTCCCAGACCGCCTCCACTGTGCCCCTGCCCTCCTTCACCCAGGACGGCCGCTCCGGGCTGCCGGCCCCCTGCCGATCCCTCATGGCTTGCAGGACCACCTCCTCCACCCTGGCCTCCAGCTCGGGGCCCGTGACCGCCGGGGCACAGTCCTCCGGGGGCCTCAGCCCCTCCCACACCACCCTCACCACAGCCCCCCCATCGGCCTCTGGCGCCCCCCGACTCGGCCCCGGCTCCCGAGGGGGGCTGGCTTCGGGGCAGGGGCCATTGGCTTCTGAGGAGGCACCAGCCGCCCCGGGGAGCTGCCCTGGGCCCGACAGAACCCCAGCGGCCTCCTCCGTGGCCTCCGAAGGGGCGTCCGGCGACTCGCCAGATGGTCTAGCCGGCAAGGAGGCTCTGTTGTCCCGATCTGCGTGGCCTGGGGGAGTCAGGGAGGAGGCGGAGGAGAGAAGGGGCCACGGGGTGAAAAGGGAACCTGTCACTTCTCTCGGGCCACCCAGTCTGACCCCCAGATCCGGCGGCTCCAACACCCACCTGTAGGACCCATGTCCACGGTGGGCAGGGAGAGAGGACGGTGACCCTGCAGGGATGGCAGATAAGGTCAGGCCCCAGCCCTCGTCTCCACTCCCGCCTTCCCACCTGCACGCATCGCCCTCTGCTCAAACACCATCCGTGGCTCCCCAGTACCTTCCCCCTCACTGCACCTGCAGCTTCCTCACTGGTTTTAACCTCCCTCTGCCCCAATGCCTTGCCCCCAAAAAGAGCTTAATCAATGCCGTGTCCATTCAGTCAATCCCTACATCTTAGGGGCCTGCTCTGCCAGATGGGGGGGTTACCATGGAGGTGGGAGACTTAAGCCTTTTGCTCATGGGATCTTACATCCCAGTGGAGGAAGACAGATAATAAATAAATATGAACACAACTAAATCTCTAATGTCAGGGAATGAGAAGAGCTGGGGAGAAAAAAACATACTAAAAAGCAGTAAGTTTACAAAGCCCCCTCAAGGGACTGGGGCAAAATGTGGAAATATTAAACTTCCCCAACTGGGGAATTACTGATATTTTCGCAAGCATTGGGGACTACTTTGGTAGTAGGCTGAGACCTCGATCTTGGGGCTTGCCCTTAGGAAGTTTGTTACAGCAAAGGAGGGGCTAAGCCTACTTATAATTGTGCCTAAGAGTCACCCCCAGAGAACCTCTTTTGTTGCTCAGATGTGGCCTCTCTCTCTAAGCCCACTCTGCAGGTGAACTCACTCCCAGGGGTATAAATCTCCCTGGCAATGTGGGACATGACTCCCGGGGATGAGCCTGGACCTGGCATCATGGGATTGAGAAAGCCTTCTTGACCAAAAAGGGGAAGAGAAATGAAATAAAATAGTTTCAGTTGGTGAGAGATTTCAAATGGAGTCGAGAGGTCATTCTGGAGGTTATTTTTATGCATTATGTAGCTATCCCTTTTTAGTTTTTAGTGTATTGGAATAGCTAGAAGGAAATACCTGAAACTGTTGAACTGCAACCCAGTAGCCTTGATTCTTGAAGACGGTTGTATAACTATGTAGCTTACACGGGGTGACAGTGTGACTGTGAAAACCTTGTGGCTCACACTCCCTTTATCCAGTGTTTGGACAGATAAGTAGAAAAATGGGGACAAAAATCAAAGGAATAATGGGGGGTGGGGTGGGATGTTTTGGGAGTTCTTTTTTACTTTAAATTTATTCTTTTTTTTTTTTTGGAGTAATCAAAATGTTCAAAAATCTATTACATGCTGAGTGAAATGAGCCAGGCACAAAAAGAGAGATATTGTATATTACCACAATGTGAACTCTGAAAATGTAAAATAAATGTTTTATATTGTAGAATGTAGGGGACCTAGCAATAGACAGCAACTAGTGAAGGGGGAATGATAATCTAATAAGAACAGATAAGCTATGGAGGATAATGTTAATGTTACGGGAATGCTCAGGAATGACTATAGTTTGTTAATTTTTGGGGGTATGGTAGGAACATGTTGGCAGCAATGTAGTTGTTTTAGGGTGTTTGTTTTTCTTATTCCTTTGTTTTGTTTTGTTTGAAATGTTTTTTAATTGTTTTTAATTTTTTGATAAATAAAGTTTAAAAAATTTAAAAAAAAATTGTGGTGATGAATGCACAGCTATGTGATGGTGCTGTGAACAATTGATTGTACTCTTTGGGTGATTGTATGGTATGTGAATATATCTCAATAAAATTGAATTAAAAATAAAAAGCACTGAGGCCTTCCGAGTGCCTGAGAGCTGGTGGGGTGCCTCCTTTCGCTATGAGATGCAGGAGGGCTTCTTGGAAGAGGTGACACTGAACAGAGACTTGAAGAAGGAAATGAGCCAACCATGAGTGAAGAGAGGGGGAAGGGCATTCCCGGCAGAGGAAACAGCAGGTGCAAAGGCCCAGAGGCTGGAAGGAGCAGGGCAGCTTCAAGGCACGAGAAAGAGGGTCAGTGTGGCTGGAGCAGAGGGAGGGAGTGAGAGGAAAAAGATGGGGAGGGAGAGGAGCAGGGGACACGCTGTGCAAGGGACCTCAGGCCAAGCCCCACTGATATCCTCACAGTTGGCTGAGCCTCCTCTCCCATTTGCAGCCCTGGGGCCTTTGCACAGACTGGTTCCCCTGCTTGGGGATTCAGCTTAGATGTCACCATCTCCAGGAAGCCTTCCTGAACCCCCAACCTCACTCAGCTGCCTCTTCTCCCCTTCCACCATACCCAGGGCTCCCCTCTCATGGCACTGTTTACGTCCCAGCTCCTCATCTGAACCCCAAATTCCCTGGGGCCAAGAATCAGGCTTTATGCATCTCTAACATCCTAAAAATCCCACAGGTGCTTTCCACATAGATTAGTGGGTCCCTTTCCCCTTTCCCTCTCTGTCTGCCTAAAGGCCCAGGGAGCTAGGGTGAGACATCAGGGAGGGGTGCGGACTGTGGAAAACCCACGCCTCATGCCTGCTAGGTGCAAACATTGCCAGATCTTTGTACTTCAAGGAAAACCAAGAGAGCCAGATTTTAACGTGAAGTGTCCTGATTTTCCATACCTCAAGTGTTATGTGGTTTGTGAATGATATCTCCATAAAGATGCCACTGCCACCCCCCCAAAAAAAAGAAAACAAAACACATGTGGATGCATCAAAACATTCTTTCCTGCTTTTGAGACAGAATCCCACGCCCCCCTGCCGATGTCTGCTTAGGGCCATATCAACCAACGTTGATCAAAACTTTCCGTACCCATAACTGGTGCTAAGCGAGGCTCTCCCCAACCCTCTAAGGTGTGAGCTGTTATATTTCCCATTTAGAGAGGAGAAAACTGAGGCTCGGGCTGGGAAGTCACAGAGCACACATGTGGCAGTGGGTGGATTTGAATCCAGATTTGGTGGCCTGCCCTGCACGTTGGAGGGGTCCTGCTTTGGGCCTTGCTGACCCCCAGCCCACCCCCCACCCCCATCCTGGTTGGCCCCTCACCTGTCGGCGCCAGGTGGGCCTGCCCGACGGCTTGTGCTGGGCGCCCGTGGACGCGCTCTGCAACAGCTGCAGCTGCGACTGGAGTCTGGGGAAGAGACGGGGGCTGCTGGGAGCCGGGACCCTCGGGGCTCAATCAACCAACCGCCTCCCAGAAGTCGGCCCGGGGGCCCGGCTGGGCCCGGCTGAGCCCGGCTGGGGCAGGACAGGCAGCGGCCCCCACTCACGTGAACAAGCTGTCTTCCAGGTTCCGGATGTGGGCCTGGGCCTGGCCCTTGGGAGACTGGGGATCGGGGTCTTTGGGTGGCTCTGGCTCCGCCGCGGCCCCGTCCATGAGCCAGCGCTCCCGGAGAGACTTCCTCTGGGTGTGGGAAGGGGGCCTGGGCTGGGCATAAAGACCCCACCCCAGGTGCCTACCCCAGGGCTCCTGAGCAGGGCAGATCTCCTACTGTTCCATAGACTTCCAGCTGGGACAGACACTTCTGTTTCTCCTGCAGGTGAGGTACCTGCCCTCATTGCTCCCCAACATTGTGAGGTGAAGCAGATGCCTCTTTGCCAGCCCTCAGCCTCCCCAGGCTGAAACACACACCTCACCAAACCCCCCAAGCCCTCCCAGGCTGGGGCAGACACCCATCGTCCCCCCAAAACATACCTCCAAGCCTGGGACAGACACCTATTGCTCCCCCAAACCATCCAAGGCTGGGACAGACACCCATTGCTCCCCCAAACCATCCAAGGTTGGGGCAGACACCCACCACCCCCCAAAACCATCCAAGCCTGGGGCAGACACCCACTGCCCCCCAAAACCATCCAAAGCTGGGACAGACACCCATCTTCCCCCACAGCCCTCCCAGGCTGGGACAGACACCCCCAAAGGTGAACTCAATGTCCCTATTGGCTCTTCCCCATTCCAAAGCTGAACTGAGTCTCCTTTCGCCACCCCCAAATCGGGATATTGTCCCTATCCTTTTCGCGAAGGCGGAAAAAATATCCCCATCACACGCACCCCCTCCCAAGCCGGGGCAGACGCGCTCCGAAGCTGGGACCAACGTCCCCAGCTGCCTTCCCCCCCTTCCCGCCTCCCAAATTGGACGTGCCCGAACCCCTTCTCCCAGACACCCCATTTCCCGCCCCCCACCTTGAGCCGCTCCACGCGGAGTTTCTCCTCCTCCAGCTCGCGGCGCACGGCGCGGATCTCCTCTTGCAGCCGCCGCTTCTCCTGCGCACAGCGGACCCCGAGCTGCCCGCGGGCTGGGCAGGGCCGGGCAGGGCCACTCCCCGCCCCCCACGTCCTCCCCCGGCGGGCGCGGGGCTCCCGGGGGCTCCCGGGGCTGCGGACGCGCTGACTCAGCAGCCGGCGGGGGCGGGGCGGGCCGCGCCCTGGGCTGCGGAGGCCTCGGCCGCGCGCGGAGCCGAGTCTGGAGTTGGGGGGCCCTGGGATGGGGATCTGGGGTGGGGGGTGGGGTTCAGAGCTGTGCAGAGTCCAGAGAGAGGCGGGACGGATCAGGGACGCGGGCTCAGCGACGCGGGTCCGGGGAGACGGGGGTTAGCGAGATGGGGGTGCAGACGTGGGTCCAGAGATCCCGGGTCCCAGAGACGGTCAGTGAGAAAGGAGGCGGAAGAAGTGGGGTGCAAGAAAGGGAGGTTTGAGAGATGGGGGTGTGAGAAGCACGGGTCCGAGAGATGGAGTTTGCACGTAGGGCGTTTGGGGGGCTGGGGCTCGGGAACTGGAGCATAGAGCATAGCGCACGACGCGGGCTCTGGGAATTCGGGGTCCGCAGCCCCACCATCCTGGGGGTGGCGAGCTCAGGGCAGGCTGCGTCGGGTGAGCTAGAGGAACTGCGGACTGCAGGAGATTGAAGATTTGGGGGGGGGGGCGCCCCGGGTAGGGGTGGGGGCAGGCTAGATAGGGTCATGGGGCCCTTCGCGTTGGGGGTGCCTGGGGCGCGGGGCCGTGCGCCCCGGGAAGGCGGTCACTTACGGCGATGACCTCTAGCCGCTGCCGGTAGAGGGAGCTCTCGGCCATGGGCCTGTGGGGGGGAGAGAGGGGCTGCGGCGGGGGGTGGGGGCTCCCGCCTCTTGCATGCCCCCCCGAGCCGCTTGGAAAACACTCAAAGCCAGGCACCTGGCCTCGGTTTCGCCTCTGCACCCGGGAAGAGTCGGGGCAGAAGACCAGGCTCCTTTGAGGGGGAGCCGGCAGAGACCATTAAAGCCCCTGACATCACCGCCTCTCCGAGCCTCAGTTTCCCCATCCGTGAAATGGGCCAGTATCGCCAGCCCTCATCTCAGAGGGCTCTGGTAAGGAAGCGTCACTGCAGGGGAAAAACTTGATAGATAGCACCTACCATACCACAGTTGTTCCAAAAATAGTAGCAGGGTTTCTTCTGAATAATAATTTTAATAATTCACACGATCCGTATAACATTTATTATTCATTATAAAACCATTTCCAGTCTGCCCTGCAGAAATGACCGGATCCAGCCAAGCTCCTAACGCTGTGTGTCTGTTCCCAGTTGTACACCCTCTCTGGATTTTGGCCCCAGCCCAGGATCCCTCAAGCCCAGGAGTCTGGGGAGAGAAGTGTCTGCCCTGCTGCTACAGAGCTGGCTCCTCCATCTGACCCCTCGCTAGGGGCAAAGGTCACTGGGTCACGCTGCCTAGGGCTGGACTCTGAGCTAGGGGGAGGGGGATCTGCTCTTTCGGGTTTGGCCTGAGATTCCTGCATCCTTGCCCAGCCTCTGGGATGGCCCCTGGCCCCCTCTTGGCTCCCCTTGGAAGCCAGAAGCTGAGCATGGCACTGTAGGAAGCTTCGGCACAGACACAGTTCTGTCTGCATTTATTGAGCACCAACTATATGCAGGTGCTTTCCAAGCCGATATCTAGAAAGTGGGGTCCTGGGCCTGCCTGTCACCCCAGCACGGACCCCTAACACAGATCAAGCACCCAGACATTTAGTAATTTGAACACTTACCAGCCCCCACTGCCTCCAACTCCCTGCCCTAAGCACGACACGCCCTAGTCCACCCTTGGCAGATTTGACATTCCAACTAAGAATAAAATTAGCCACCTCTTACCCAGAGTACACTGTGGGCAGGGCAATGCTTTACGTTAATAACTCATTTAATCCTCCAGTGATTTTAGGCAGGATGCAGTACTGTTGTCCCTATTTTACAGATGGGGAAACTGAGGCTCTGAGAAGTGGCTGAAAGCCTTGCCCAAGGTTGCTGAAGTCAGGACCAGAACTGGAGGTTCTCAGACCCAAACCTTTGGGGAACACCAGGGTGGGGGTGGGGTCCCAGGCTTCCCCATCTTGGCAACTGGGAGGCCCGTGTTTGCCCTGGGGGTTCTTGGATTTCAGTTGGGGCAGGGGGCTGAAGTCATGCTTTCTTGCCTGGTACCCCCAAAGAGGCCCAGCCCCCCTGCTTATGGGTTTGCCCCTGGGGGAGGCCTGAAGGCTGCCCGTCCCCACTGAGCCACCCCCAAGATGTAATCTCTCGGTCTCTCCCCTGCTAGGGGGGTGGGATCGGGTTCCCGTTGCTAGGCAACCAGGGTTGTAGTTAGTGAATAATGCAATGGGGGACCCAGAAAGGGAAGAACAGAATTGGGGTCCCCGGTGTGTGTGTGTATGTGAGCCCCTTCCCCACAATTCTTCACAGGCTGTTTAAAGACCTGCACACGTGGAAGATCAAAATGCCCCCCGACTTGTTTCTATTTAACTATGTGACAGTTACGTGCATGGCCGTGGCCCCGGGCCCAGGCCCTTAGGAATGTCACGTCATTTCATCAAAGAGGACTTCATTTCGACATGGTCATCGTCATCCCCACAGATTCCTCCCCTGCCCTGGGCACTAAGGGGGTGATTACAGAGGGAAAGTGTGGGAGCAAGAGACCCTGGCCATCTCTGCCTGTCCCTTTCCACCCCCATCGCAGTCCAAGCCCCACCCCCAGGCTGGACTTTGGGCTTGCAGCTTGCCAGTGGAAAATCCCCGCAGAACGGGGTGCAAGGAGGGGGCTCCCCGTCTCCCACCCAACTCCTGGATGGGGAGGAGGACATGGAAGAGCCAGGGCTCGGCTGCCCACCTCCTTCTCCCTCTCAGCCCCCTCTTGGGCCTAGAGCAAGGTCAGGTCTCCGCGGGGGGCCCCTCCCAAGTCCCCTGACCCCGGACACTTACATGGAGGCGGCCAGAGACCACAGTTGGCTGTGCAGGGCCATCTCTGGCCAGAAGCCCACGTTCCCCTTGCTCCCACTTGCCCGTGGGTTCCCCGGAGGCTGGGACCTGGCGAGCGGGAAGGGGGTGCAGGGCTGGGGGGTGGGGGGCCTGCGGGCGGGCCCGGGAGAGCTGGTCCAGCTGGTTTGGGCTGGGAGGTGGGAGGCGGATGGGGCGAGGGGGGCTGGCGGGCCCTTGTGGGGAGGTACTATCAGCTGTCCTGATGAATTATTTACCAGCCACTGGCGTCCTTGCCGCCCTCCTGGCAAATACACTCTTGCACGCGTGGCCAGGCACGTGGGGCCAGGAGGGTGGGGGGGTCACTGACCCCCACTCCCACCTGCAGAGATCTGCACCACCCCTTGGCCCCCCAGACCTCTCAGATCCAACCACCTACCAAGCAAAGGCTGCCCACGTGGGTGCAAGATGGCATAGGACACACACACGGCTGGACACACAGACAAGCTAAGGCCCTCCCAGCTCGGACCCCGGCTTTGGGGTGGTGGGGGTAGAAGCTGATCCAGCCGGAGGATTCTGGAAAGCAGCAGCCTGGTAACTGTAGGCAGGTTGCTTCCTGGGCCTCGGCCTCAGTTTTCTCTTCTGTGAAATGGGTGGATTTGAGCAAGTGCCTTCTGGGACCCTGGATACCTCTCAGATGGCATTAGGGGGTGAGGTGGTGGTGACAAAGGTTCCCTTGGAGAGCGCCCGGATCTTGAGGGGAGCCCCTGCTCCACCCCCACCCCCATCCTGTTCTTAAAGGGCTAGCACACCCTGGCTCAGCTGATTGGATGTTTCATCTAACCACCACCTTGGGGTAGGGCTCCTCCCTGACCTCCCGCAGCCCCCAGTGTTTGCCCATCACAGCCCTGCTCACGCCATGCAGTTCTGATCTGTGCCTCAGAAGAAGGCCCCTTGACTGATGGCTTGATGTGCTGAGCCCTCTGTCTTGGGGCTGGCCCCTATGAGGCTTGTTGCTGCAAGGAGAGGCTAAACCTGCTTATGATTGTGCTTAAGAGTCTCCCCTTAGTGCCTCCTTGCTCAGATGTGGCCTCTCTCTCTCTAGCTAAGCCACCTCGGCAGGTGAACTCACTGCCCTCCCCTCTACGTGGGACCTGACTCCCAGGGGTGTAAATCTCGCTGGCAACATGGGATATGACCCCCGGGGATGAACCTGGACCTGGCATTGGGGGATTGAGAACATCTTCTCGACCAAAAGGGGGATGCAAAATGAAACAAAATAAAGCTTCAGTGGCTGAGAGATTTCAAATGGAGTCGAGAGGTCACTCTGGTGGACATTCTTACGCACTATATAGATAACCCTTCCTAGGTTTTAATGCATTGGAATAGCTAGAAGTAAATACCTGAAACTACCAAACTCTAACCCAGTAGCCTTGACTCTTGAAGACGATTGTATAGCTACAACGGGTGACAGTGTGATTGTAAAAATCTTGTGGCTCACACTCCCTTTATCCAGTGTATGGATGGATGAGTAGAAAAATGGGGACAAACACTAAATGAAAAATAGGGTGGGATGGGGGATGATTTGGGGGTTCTTTTTTATTCTTATTTTTATTTATTATTCTTATTCTGATTCTTTCTGGTATAAGGAAAATGTTCAAAAATAGATTGGGGCGATGAATATGCAACTATATGATGGTACTGTGAACAGTTGATTGTACACCATGGGATGATTGTATGGTATGTGACTGTATCTCAATAAAACTGAAATAAAAGAAAAAGGCCCCTTGCCCTGAGCCGCAACTTTAGAGGGCCCCACTCTGGTTGTGTCCCTCCCCATGAGGCAGAGGGACAGGTGCCCCCAAATCCTGCCCCATCTTCTTCTAGATCATGGTGTTCTGGTTTGCTAATGCTGCCATTTTGTAAAACACCAGAAATGGATTGGTTTTTATAAAGGGGGTTTATTTGGTTACAAAGTTACAGTCTTAAGGCCATAAAGTGTCCAAGGTAAGGCATCGACAATAAGATACCTTCACTGAAGGATGGCCACTGGCGTCTGCAAAACCTCTGTTAGCTCAGAAGGCACATGCCTGCTGTCTGCTTGCTCCCGGGTTGCATTTCAAAATGGTGTTCTCCAACATGTTGCTCTTGGGGTGTTTTGTCCTGTCTTAGCTGCAGCTGCTCTTCAAATGTCACTCTCAGTTGCTCTGCATCTGGGCCTGTGTGGCTCCTTTTAAAGTACTCCAGTGATCCAATAAAGACCCACCCTGAATGGGTGGGGCAACACCTCCATAGAAGCAATCCAATGAAAGGTCTCACCCACAGGTGATTGAGTCACGTCTCCATGGAAACACTGAACCAATAGGTTCCAATCTAATCAACACTAATACTTCTGTCTCTACAAGTTTGTATCAAAGATGATGACTTTTTCTAGGGGCATAATATATACAAACTGGCACACGTAGGATACCTGGTACCCCACAATTCCCTGCCCTAATAGACCTGGTCTGACCCATAAGGCCTTGGCTGTAGGGGGACCCAAGGGTATGGGGGGGGCAGGGGGTGTTGGCAGACAGATATGAAAGGAGCTTAAACATGCAGGCTGGGGTGTCCCCCGATGCATTCACAAGACCCCTTGCTCTGCAGGATAGAGCTTGGGGTGGGAAGAGAAGAGGTGTGGGCCGAGGGCTGGGGTCTTCCTATGCCCCCACCCCATTCTTGTCATCACTCTGAGGCCTCTGAAAATGTTTTGAATCAAACCTGACCTTCTGGGTCATTACGCTGGTCCATTTGTCCTGAGGAGAAGGGAGGACGTACTTTGGTTTGGTGTGCGTAGCTCGGCTCTTAGAGCTGTCAAATACTTAGCTGGAGTGTGGGGGCCCACCTCTTGTGCTCTTGCCCTGGGTCCCACGTGGTCTCCCCTACTCAACTCTGTATCTCCTCTACTCACCTCTACACCCCTCCTCCCACTCAACTCTGATCTCTTTATTCCCAGCTGTGGGGTAGGCACTGAACAAGTATCATTTCATAATAATTCTAGTGCAACTGTTATGTGCCAGGCACTCTACCAGGCATGGGGACAGGGGTTGGGTATAGAGATGAGCAAAATCAGCAGAAAATTCTGTAATGCAGTCCACTTTCAGCTCAAAGAAAAATAAGGCACCTAAAGAAAGAAGGAAAGGTGGTTAGCGATAATCACAGTATACCATGAGTTATAGAGAAAAATTGGGGTGGGGGTGGGAGCTGCATGGGCTTCTGTAGGCTGAGTGATCTGGGACCACTTCCCTGTAGAAGTCTGAGCTGAGATCCAAGGGGCAGGAGCCGTTTGTCTGAGGACACATTCAAGCAGAGAGGATGGCAGTGCAAAGGTCCTGGGGTGGGAACGCAGCTGGGGAGAGGGGTTTGAGCGAAGCAAAGTGGCTGGAATGGAGGAATGGAGGGGGGGGAGTGGTGGAAGACCAGTTCTAAGAAGAGGCCAGGGGTCTTCTGGGCCAAGGTAGGTGTGGTGGTTTGAAGCTGTCATGTACCCCAGAAAAGGCCGTGTTCTTTTAATTCATTCCTGTGGGTGCAGACCTATTGTGAGTGGGACCTTTCGATGAGGTTGTTTCAGCTGAGATGTGACCCAGCCCATTCAAGGTGGGTCTTAATCCTTTACAGGAGTCCTTTATGAGAGGATAAAAGGCAGAGACATTTGGAGACAGCTGAGACAGAGAAATGTCCAGAGACATTTGGAGACAGCCCTTGAAACCAGAACCAGGAGAGAAGGACCAGCGGACGTCATCATGAGCCTTCCCATGTGACAGAGGAACCCCAGATGCCAGCAGCCTTTCTTCAGAGAAGGTATCTTCCTCTTGATGCCTTAATTTGGCCATTTTCATGGCCTTGGAACTATAAACTTGTAACCTAATAATACCACATAAAAAACAAACCCGTTTCTGGTATATTGCATTCTGGCAGCTTTAGCAAACTGAAACAGAACAGAAGTTGGATTTTTACTCCCTTTGGTGGGGCGCCATTGGAGGGTTTGAATCAGAAAAGCCATGCAGCCCTATTAACGGGTTTTAAACACTCCCCTCTGTTCACTGGGGGATGGTGTATTGTAGGGGGTGAGGGACATTGGAGTGGTCTAACGGGAAGCAGATGCTGGCTGAGACAGTGATGGAGAGGAGTGGACAGAATCACTTTTTTGGAGGCAGGGCGAACAGCATTTGCTGATGTACTGGAGGGGAGAGAAACCGAGGCTGACCCCTAGTTTTTGGCAAGAGGAACTGGATGGATGGAATTGCCCAATCAGAGCAGGACCCAAGTGTAAGTCAGCTGATCAATGGATAAACAAAATCTGGTGTATCTGTTCACTGGAATGTTATTCAGCAGTAAAAAGAGGAGTGATATTCTGATGCATGAGACAACATGGATGAACCTTGAAGACATCATGTAGAGGGAAATAAGCCAGACACAAAAGGACAGATCCTGTGTGATCTCACTTCTATGAAATAAGTAGAATATGCAAACTCATACAGTCTGAAACTAGAATACAGGGAGTTAGTGCTTACTTATAGGGTTTCTGTTTAGGGTGATGGAAAAGTTTTAATGGATAGTGGTGATGGAGGCACAACTTTGCAAATGTGACACCATTAACATGACTAAACTGTATATTTGAAAGTAGATAAAATGGAAATTTTAGGTTGTATATAAGTTACCAGAATTAAAAAAAAAAAAGACACATAGAATTGTATAACACTAAGTGAGCCTTAATGTAAACTATGGGCTATAGTTAATAGTATAATTATAATAACATTGTTTTATCAATTGTAACAAATTACCACACTAATGCAAAGTGTTAATAATAGGGAAAACTGAGTGTGAGGTTAGGGGTATATGGGAACTCTGTATTTTCTGCATGATTTTTCTGCAAACCTACAACTAAATCTAATTTTTTTTTAATGTGCAAGAAAAAAATATATAATGGGGACCAATCCCAGATATATAATCTAAAGTCTCTGAACAGGGAGTCAAATAATTGTACATGCACATTCATAGGAGCATTATTTCCAGTAGCCAAAATGTGGCAACAACCCAAGTGTCTGTCAACAGATGAATGGAGAAACAAAATGTGGTATATCCATTCGATGGAATATTATTCAGCCACGAAAAGGGATGAAGTTCTGACACATGCTACTATCTGGATGGATCTCAAAAACATTATGCTCAGTGAATTAAGCCAGACACAAAAGGACATGTATTGTCAGATCCCATTTATATGAAATGTCCAGAAGAGGTAAATCTGTTACAGACAGAAAGATTGGTGGTTGCCAGGGGCTGGGGGGGAAAGGGGAATGGGGAATGGCTGCTTAAAGTAGATGAGGTTTTTTTTTGAGGTGATGAAAATATTCTGGAACTAGATAGAAGCAGTGGTTGCACAATATTGTGAATGTGCTAAATGCCACTGAATTGTCCATGTGAAAGTGGTTAATTTTGCAGTAATTTTGAAATGCGAATTTCACTCTAGTTTTAAAAGCAAGCAAATGAACAACACAGTGGAGAGAAGCAGGGTTGGGGAAAATCAAGAGTTCTGTGTAGGAAGTGTTCATTCAGAGATCTCCATTAGTCAGGACAGGACCCCAAAGCCCAGGGGCAAAGTCAGGGCTAGAGATACACATTTGGGAAACAGCATATGAATGATGTTTAAAGCCGTGGACTTGAGATTGGGCAGCTTTGGGGTCCCGCAGGAAAGAGACGGTGTCCTCAAATGGGGTAACTGATGAGAAGACAACAGAGAGTCACAAAGGTATATGGAAAGTGTCAAGGCTTTAGTGCAGTGCCCCGAGTTAGCAACACCGGGGAGCCTGGGAGCCCTTACCCTTGACCCTGGGGACAGACATAGATAGATAGATAGAGATAGAGATAGAGATAGAGATAGAGATAGAGATAGAGAGAGAGAGAGAGAGAGAGAGAGAGAGAAACAGAGAGGGATAGAGAGATTTGGAGGGAGGGAGGGAGAGAGAGAGACAGAGACAGAGACAGCCGCATGGAGCAGCTACTCAGAGGGAAGGTCGTGGAATAAACAGCAGGCAAAACAGAAGTCCAAGAAGGAGAGCCTGGGAGGAAGGAGAAATCCCAGAAGAGGGTGATGACATAGAAGCAATGAAAATCGATGACCTAACAGAGGGTCACTGCTGAGAGGTCAATGAAGAGGGGAACAGAGAAGGGGCCAATGGTTGGATCCAGCCAAGGGACGTTATTGGTGGGCTGTCAATGGGATGGTGGGGCCAAAGCACGGCCAGAAAGATAAAGGTGATGGAAGTGGAGCGAGTATTAGAGACCACTCTTTCGAGAAGTATAGCCTTAATCCTCCTCACCTCCTGAGCGAGTAGACACTGTTATGCCCATTTTACAGACAAGGAAACTGAGGCTTGGAGAAAGCCCTTGCCTTGCTCAAAGTCCTGGAGTTTCCTAATTCCAACTAGGCCTATGGGGAGACTGTCAGAGGGAGAAGAGGAGGAGATGCTGAGAGGGAGGAGGGCAGCAGCTTGGGGGTCGGAGAAGAGGGGAGGAGGGTCAGAAGGGTACAGCAGGGAGGTGGTGGATGGGGTAGATCAGATAGTTGGATTATGGGGGGGGGGTGTCTCTGGGGCTGTGTGCCCCGCCACCCACTTTCTCCCCAGCCCCTCCAACGTGATGATAAGGGGTCTTGTTCTGGGGAGAGCCTGCTTTCAATAGGGTGAACGGAGTGGAAAGTGTCCCTGGACAGGGTCGCCCTTGAAAAACAGTCTCAACCCTGTTCCTGGTCCCAACCGCAGGGAGCTACTTCCTCCCGCCGGCTTGGATGCCTCCTGCCCGAGTCTGGGCGTCCCTAGCCACCTTGGCCCAAGGTGACCGCCTTTCAACCGCAACCGCTCTTGTGCGCCCTGGGCGCGCGGCGCCGGTCCCCTCCCTCCAGCCTCAGTCTGGGAACGTGCTTGGCCGCCGACGCCTCGCAGACTCTTTCCCGGGAGAGGGTGAGCGGAAGCGGCCGGGGCGCGGCGCTGGGAGCCTCACTGAGCTCAGTCGGGGACTGGGAGGGAGACCCGGGCGCGCCGGGAGGCGGCTCCTGGCGCCCCCTGGGGCCAGAACGGTGCGCGACAGGGGTGGAACCAGTAGAGAGCGCCCCGAGGCTAGGGGCGTCGCTGCCCACGGGCTGGGCACGGGCTGGGAGGGGTTGGCAAGGCCCCGGAAAGATGGCTTCGGGGGGGGGGCACTCCCGCAAGAGGCCCAGCCCCGCGCGCAGCTGGGGTCAAGCTTCTCCAGCAATGATGGGGATTCAAAGGTGCCAGGGTGGCGCCCAGCGGGCGCCCACCGCACCCAGAGTGGTCGCCCCTCAGGTAGCGGGTAGAATCTAGGGAAACCCTTTTTCCATGAGTCGAGTGCCCTGAGCTGACCTGGCGGCTCCAGTGGACGAACTCCGGTGCCCCGAGGGCGGGGCCAGCGTCCTGCGGGCAGGTGCCGGGGCGGTGCCCTGTCCTGCCCCCAGGGGCAGTTCTCGGAGGCCAGGGGCGGGTCAGAGAAGCGGCCGGTGCGGGCGACGCCTTGGAACCTACGGGCGGCGACTGCGGCCACAGGTGCAGCGCAGGGCACCGTGACCCAGCTCTGGCATCAAAACTCCGGCCCTGGGAACTGGCTTCGGGACACCGAGGCCTCGGGGCCTGAGAGCAGAGCTCTGGGGTCATCCGAAGCGCTGGGCTGCGAGGCCCCCGAGCCAGAGAGCGAGGATCCCGGGCCTGCCGCAGAGTGGGACACCGAGGTTCCCAGGCAAGGGGGCGAGGTGCCCGCGCCCTCCGTGGCGGAGGGCGCTGAGACCCCGGAGCAAGAGAGCAAAGTCGGCGGGTAACCAGGAAAGCGGGACGCAGAGGGTCCCCGACGGCCCGCAGCTGGGGGCTCTGAGATCCCCCGGACCGTGCAAAGCACCCAGCGCGGAGGTCCCGGAGCAGTGTCCCCACCGGGGCCCCGAGACGCCCTCCTCGGGGTCAGATCCGGAAGCACCCCAGCCCCGACTCCCGCTGGGCCTGGAGGGGCCGCTCATGGAGACTCCCATCGAGCGCGAAATCCGCCGCAGCTGTGAGCGCGAGGAGAGCCTGCGCCGGCGCCGGGGCCTGAGCCCGGGCCGCGCGGGTCGCGAACTCGTGGAGCTGCGCGTGCGGCCGATGCTCAGCCTGCCCGGCCAGGGCCCCGCGCTCCCGCGCGCCCTGGAGCGTGCTCGGGCCGGCGCGCGGATGCAGCACGACATCGAGAGGGAGGCCCATCGCCAGGCGGCGCTGGCGCGCCGGGCGGCTCCGGAGCCGAGCGCCCGGCCGCCGCCGCCGCCCCTGGGCGAGCTCAAGCGCTTCTTCGAGGCGGCCGGGGGCGCGGACACGCCGCGGCCGCCCGAGCCTGGAGGTGGCGCGCGGGGCTGGTGTCCGGTGCTGGCGCGCGTCCCGCCGCCCGCCGCGCCGTCGCTGCTGGAGCTGGAGGTGCGCGAGGTGCGCGAGCGGGAGCGGGAGCTGCAGCGCCAGCGGCGCACCGTCTACCGCACCGCCGAGTTCGAGGAGCCCGCGCCGAGCCTCACAAGTAAGACGCGGGCGCCCCGACGCTGGGGTCCCCTTCATCCCCGGGCTCCGGGCGCCCCCCACCGGCTGGCCATCTCCAGTGGCCCCTTCTCTGGCCTTGCGATTCTCCTGCCCATCCCTTCTGGGCTGCCCACCCCCGGAAGCCGCACCCACCCCACCTCCCAGGTTCAGGGGTGGGGGTGATTTCAAGGAACCCTGCTTAAATTCCCACACTCCTGTACCCTCCCTTGGAATTTGCGGGCTCCCTCCTCCCTCCGGTTCCTGGGTCCCCAGAGCTGGGTGGAGGCCTCCAGGGTGGGAGGGAGCAGGGTGAACGCCTGTGTGTGTCTAAGGGGTGCGGTCAGCCTCCTTGGTCCCGACTGCCACCAGCTAGTGAGAGGAGGAACAGCCCCGGCTGAGCTCCCCCTTTCCCCGCAGCGAGCAGGGGCGACGGAAAGCTGGCGGTCATCTGGCCGCCCCGCAGAAAGGCCTCGGAGAACGGCCTGGAGCAGGTGGGCGCCCCCTTCCCCACGTGCCGCGGGCGCTGGTCGCACCCCAAACTACTCCAGGGCGCTGAGCCGGGGGGAAGGGGCATCCTCGCTCCCCCCCCCCCCCGAGACCCAAAGTCCCGGGCGCCGTCCGGAGGTGAAGAGGGGGCGGTGGTTCTGGCCCCCAAATCCTGAGACCGTCCATTATCTGGTCCCCTCTCCCCAGGAGGAGCGCAAGCCTTGAGGTTCGAGTAACCTGGGACCCCCGGCCAGAAGTAACACGCCCGTCGGGGGACGGGGGCGGGGGCGCCCTAGGAGTGCCTTCTGCACCGCTGGGAGGCCTGGAGAGGGGTGCGCGCCGTCTGCGCCCCGGAAGAGGACATCACCTGGCTTGGTGAAATTGATCAGTCCCCTCTATAAAACTGTTTAGTCCCCACCTGAGAAACTGTCCACCACCACACCCAGCGGGAGACGCTGCCCAGCCCTTTTGGGTAACTCTGCAAACCGAACTAGCCTCCCTCTCGAGCTGGGGACCCCCACTCCCGCAATAAAGCCCCGTCCTCTTGGGCAGTGCAGGCTCCCTTCTGGGTCCTCACCGCCCAGGGAGGGGCGGAAGAGGTCTGAGAAAGCCGCGCGGGTGGCGCTGGCGGGAATGCGCTCTTATCGCCTTGTTGGGGGGCCGCCCGCTTCCCCGGGCCCCGCCCGGCCCAGGGCCTGCTGCCCCCTGGCGGCGGGGGCGCGCACTGCCACGTCCGGACACCCGCGTTCCGGTCCTGCCTTTCTCCGTTGCTCCAAATTCCTGGGTACCAAAGGCGTGCGCCGCGCCCGGGGAGCTGGCTAGACAGAAGCGATAAGAGACTCTTCCCACCCTGAGGGTGTAGACAATAGCTACCCCCCCCCAAAAAAAAAAGTGTAAGCATACAAAGCCCGTTTATAATCTGCTCTGCAATTGCAAACCTCACAGGCCTGCAGGCACCAGGCAGATATTAGGAGAGGCAAATGGGCCCGCGCTAAGCAATAGGGAGGGGTGGGGAGTTGGGGTGTGCTTGGGAACAGATACCTCTCGCTTCAAGGGACAGGTAGATGGGTGTTCCCTGACGACAGCAGTGTGTTAGGAATGAGTGAGCACAGGGGTGCCAGAGCTTCTGCATTTTCAAAAGCAAGCTGAAGATCAGCTTTAGAAAGAGCTATCTAGAGGACTTTAAGTGATTAGGACTATTTAGGGGGGGAAACATACTTAAAATTGTGGTGGTGGGGGAGGGGAAACGACACCTGTTTACAATAGGGCTTGTGGTTGTTAATTTCTCTCTGTCCCTGGACAACGGGTTCAAAGTCCCCTTTGGATGGGGCTTCAAGGGGTCGGAGAACACCCTATGTGGTTTGTAAAACTGTATCTGTTTGGTTATGTTCTGAGGCATATGGCTATAGTTAAACAACTTCTTAGAGTTCTGTTAAAGACCCAGGAAAGTTTTCTGTTTTTAAGTTAGAGCAGTTGTAGGTTTAGGGTAAAAAACACACAGAAAGTATGGAATTCCTATATATCGCTCCCCCCCACACACACATACAGTTTTACCTATTAACATTGAGCATTAGTGTGCTATCTTTGTTACAAGTGATGAAGAAATATATTAACTATAATTTATAGTTTACCTTAGGGTTCATTCTTTGTGTTGTAAAGTTCTATGGGCTTTTAAAATATTTTATTTTGGCAACATATATGCAACCTACAATTTCCCATTTGAATCACATTCAAATACAGTGGTGTTAATTTTCACGATGTTGTGCTACCCTCCCTACTGTCCATTACCAAAACTTTTCCTTCATTCCAAGTGTTCCAAGTCCTTTTTCTGGCTGAATAATATTCCATTGCATGTATGTACCACACGTGGTTCATCCATTCTTCCGTTGACAGACACTTGGTTTGCTCCCAGGAAAGTTTTAAGTCACTATTTAAACTCTGGATCTGTCCAACCAGGCCTGGCAATGGGCCTGACCCTGCATGGGGAGAGCAGATGGCTAATGAAGGGTGAGTAAATAAAAGAGGAAGGAAAGACTGACACGGAATTGCGCCAATGAGCAGGTCAGCCTCCAAAGGGCCTGTCTCCTGACCCGCCATCAGCAGAGTGACCACGTGCTTGACAGTGGCTCTGGGATGTCTAGAGAGAAGGACAGGGGAGAGCCAGGGCTGCTAAAGAGGGAAATGGACAATTTTTTTTTTTTTTAACTGATTATATGCTGATAGTATTTCGGATAGATTGGGTTAAATAAAAATATTAAAATGAACTTGACCTTTATTTTTTTAAATTGAGGCTACTGAAAAACTTCAAAAAGACACATGTGATTTGCATCTGTGGCTCATTTTATATTTTTATTGGACCGGGCTGGACTTCGTAAAAGAGCTCCAGAGTCTGGGGAGAACTCACAGGAGCTACACGGGTCAGTGTCAGGGGCTTCAGACCGCCCACCCTTGAACTCATTCTAACCTGGGCTGTGCTGTCGTCTCCCTTCGCATCTGTAAAATGGGATTTATGACAGCCAGTGCTTTGTTCAAAAGCCTCAGGGCCGGGTTCCAGCTGTCTTCCCCGATTCGTTAAGTTGTTTTTTGTTTTTTTTTTTGGGGGGGGATGTCAAACAGGCGTCCCTTCGTGGAAAGGGGGACACCCGGATCGGGAAGGGCACCCCTCCCCGTCGCAAAGGGCCACCTGTGAGTAGCAGGGCTAGGTTGGGGCCCAAGTCCCCCACTTCCTGACCGTGGCTTTGGACAGGTGAGTTCACCTCTCTCAACCTGGGTCTCCTCTGCGGTCCAAAGTTAGGTTCTTATGGCTGTCCTGCCCCGCCAGCGCCCCCCGAAGACCCCAAGGGGTGACGGGACCTGAGCCGCAAGCGAGAGGTCGGACCTCGCCCTTCAGAAACCGTTTACCGACTCGGTCCCGGGGCAAATAGGGAAATGCAGTCTTTGCCGCTGGAAAGACATCACTTCCGGGTCAATGCATTTGGGCATGGGCGTGGCTCCGGGTCCCTTCCCCCAGTGGGCGGCGGATTTCCCGGCTACCCGAAACTTTGCGCGGGCCTACTTCCGGTTGTTGACGGGCACCGCTAGCTCCTTTTGGGCTTCATGGGCGCCTCTGCGCATGCACCGAGCTCTCGCCCGCCCTCTCGGCTTGCTCCGGTCGTGGCCCGAGACTACATTTCCCAGAAGGCCGCGCGGACGGGCCTCCCCGCCCTAGAAGGGAGGGACGGCGGCGCTCCAGCGGACGCTCAGCCTGTGACCTCTTTCTTTCTTTTATTAAACATAAAACTAGCTTGTCTGTTGCGCGCAGGGCTCCGCGGCCGGGCGGGACCCGGTGCCGACGCGTCAAGCTCAGCCCGACGCCTGGGGAAGCGAGGCCCGGCTGCCCTAGGACAACGAGGGAGCCCTTCTCCTGCTCCCTCTCCCGGAGTTTGGAACTGTCAAGCTCCGGCTCCCACCCTCCTCTTCCTCCTCCCAGGCTCAAGAGCC